>NC_057808.1:162428906-162463967 GCF_018294505.1 Triticum aestivum | reverse complement strand
CACCCCGACCCCCGACACCTCCCGAAAAGGTGTTCTTTGGCCTTCCAGAAGCCGACGGGGTCATATATTTGTGAATTATTAGTTAGGTCATATATCTTTCGATTTTGTTATGAAAAACATCATATATAATTGTGTTGATCGGGTAGTTTTAAATGTGCAGTTGTTTCATCGCTGCGAGGTTTGGTGTTCGACGACCTCGCCGTGCGTTTGACGAGCTCTGCCCCTTCGTTCGTGGGTGAGCACAAATGACATGTCCTCCTCCCCCATCAATTATTTGATCTATTCCGATGAAACTTGATAGCTAGCTATATATGTGTCTTGAATCATCAGTATGCGTAACCAATATGTGTCTCCCGTTCGAAAGCGTCATAGTTATAAATATGCATGCATTTGCATATTTATAACCTTGATTCTTTCGAATTGTCCAACGCTATCCATGGACAGCCCGAGTATGTTTAGATTGGGTTCGTTTTCCCATATGCTTTGCTCCGGATCCGACGCATAAATTTCGTCAGTGCCTCCCCTGTTGTTCTCCGGGTACACATCCTCTCTGTTTATTGCAGAGACGTGTATCAGGAGAACCGCGGGGAGGTGCTGCCGAAATTTTGCGTAGGATCCGGAGCATAGCATGGGAAAATGAACCCAATCTAAACGTACTCGGGTGGGATTAGGACCTATCATTACCTATTAGAGTGTAGGTTGCATGGACGTAATAAAATTGACAAAGTAGATCAACTGATGAATATATACATGGTGAATTATATATATATATATATTTGTTGTGTGTCTAGTAGCTTTGAAAGTCAAGATGAGTGATCGTGCGTGGACGTACACCGGTCACACTGGTCAGAACAAATCGAGCACTGACTGGTTCACAAAAACCAAGGGGTTTGTGCGAGCCGCATTTGCAAATGGCCAGAGGAAAACCTAGTGCCCCTGTTTACGGTGCGGCAATTGGGAAAAGAGGATAGAGGCTGAAATGGGCAAACACCTGCAGAAGAGTGGTTTTACGCCCGATTATACGGTGTGGACATTTCATGGTGAGTCTGCCCAACGTGACCGAGCTGAGGTGGATCGTCGTCGCACCGACGAGCATGGTACCGGGATGGAAAACATGGTGCAAGACTTTGATGATGCTCGGGATTCGAACGAGGAGATGGAGGAATCTGCAAAGGCCTTCAATGAAATGTTGGAGTCTTCAAAACGTCCGCTCCATGAGCACACTGAGCTTTGTCAGTTGGATGCCATCTCACAAGTAATGGCTCTGAAGGCTCAGTTCAACTTGGGCAGAGAATGCTACGATGCAATGATGACAGTATTTGGACGCTTTCTACCCAAAGGCCATGTAATGCCTGCAAACCTGTACCAGTCAGACAAAATCCTCCGTGCACTGAAGATGCCCTATGATAAGATACATGCCTATGAGAAAGGATGTGTCTTGTTTAGGCTTGACTATGCGGACTTGAACTATTGTCCCATTTGCATGTCTTCCAGGTATGTTGTGGTAGACAACGGTATGGGTGAGAAGACACAGACCAAAATCCCCGTTAGTGTTCTTCGGTATATGCCAATCGTACCAAGACTTCAACGTCTTTTCATGGTCGAAGAGACGGCCAGACAGATGACATGGCCTTCCACATGTTGATGCCACTGAACCCTATGAGCCCGTCATTGATTATAGTGATGATGATGATTATGCATTTATTGATGATACTGATCGAGATTATTAGTAGTGTCAGGTATTAAATTTTTTAATGTTGTACTTGATGATGATACACTTAAGTGATACACATATTATTATTCATGTCGGTCTTTTTTTATGTTGTACCAATTTTGTTTACTGTTTGTCATGGCAGGTGTTGAAAGATGGTGGGCGCTGGTCGGGAGCGCGCCAAGGCCCCTTCTTCGTCGGCGCGTGGTCTGAGGTCTTCGATTCCAGACGCACCTCTCTGCTGAGCGTTGCTGGACAGTATGTCCACACCGCCGGGCCCTTCTTCGTCGACCGCGGTGCCCAGCAGGGGACGAGGTAGGAAGAGAGGAGGTGGGGCACGCGGTCGCGGGAGAGGAGGTAGGGTGACTGCTACGGCGCCTTCCTCGCCGCCACCCCCTGTTGTTTCACCCGAGCACGTGACTGCTAGGGTGGACTCGTCCGAGGAGGAGGCTACACGGACTCTGGTCCACGGGTCTTGGGCCCACGAGCCTCGGGTTGACTGGCCTTCGGCCCACGAGACCCCAGAGGAGCACACGTCCGGATGGGGTACCTGGCCGGATCAGCCCGAGGAGCCGAGTGGCCATGCTGATGATGGCGGGGAGCCGACTGATGTTGAGGAGGAGGGTGGCACCGTCTACCAGCGTGGTGCTACACGGCTCCCGTCCGTGCCGGCGACCCGCGAGCAGAGGTTGTTGATTTTCCCTGATGGGGAGAGGTACGTAAGTGCATTTAATATTTTTGTACCTTCTGCATTCACGTTTCTTCAAATAACTAATGCGTTGGCCTTGTCATGTTGCAGGGGTTGGGACCACCATCATAGTGTCCGCCGGCCCAACTCCGTCCTTGGAGGTTGTTGCCGGCAAAACTTCCCGGGGTTTGTCACGTTGCCTGGTGAGGGTAGGCTTCCAGAGCTTGGATTGAGCTGGGAGCACTACGTGGCTGCCCCGGCCCTGCTGGATGAGATTATCGACGGTGTCGTGTGCGACACGAGGGCGGACATGGTGATCAGAAAGTTCTGGGTAATTTCTCCTTTACACATTTCAAAATCTTCAACTAGCTAGTTATTAATTGTACTAATCAATATTGTCTCATTTGATTGCAGACATTCTACAGGTGTGAGGAGGGATACGAGGAGGATGCGGCACATGTTATCGAGAACGTCTGCAAGCGCCTACTCCAGAACTTACGGCACGAGGCTCGGGTGCAGGCTGTTCGAGACTACTACGCCTTGAGTGGAATCAAGAAGACCCAGTCGGCGTGCCGCGATAAGTTCCTGAGTAAGGAGCAGTACATGAAGGTAATTCTTAAGGCCTTCTACTTAAGTTCCTTCATTTAGTAATTCTTAGCCGTAGCGCTCAAGTCTCTATTTGCTAACTTAGGCGCCTCCGAGATGGTGTGCGGATCGGATGGATTGTTGGGAGGTGTTGGTCGATGAGTGGTGCTCAAAAGAATGGCTAGCCCTCCACAACGAGGCCAAGGACAAACGTGCCCAAATGGAAGGTGTGCCACACCATCAAGGCAGCTCCAACTTATATCAGTTCGGGCGCAACTGGGTATGTGGTTTGCTTCATGATTCATGCAATTCATTCATCATGCTAGCTTGAGCCCTTTAATTACTAATTTTCATTGTTTCTCTCTTTCAGGCACGCCACAATAAGGCGGATAAGGTGCCAGAGGTGTACGACCTGTATGCCATGGCCCACACTGCCTCTGTCAAGAAAGTCAAGGCTTTCTCTTAGTCTGACCTCGATGATGCAAACAACTTCACCAACATCTCCTCCCAGAACAAGCTCGTGAGATATAGAGATGAGGGGAAGGCGAGGAAAGGGGAGGACTTTAACCTGAGCCAGGGTCCCATTGATCCAGAGCTGGTGATGATATCTGGTGGCGGGAGGTCCCATGGCTCCATAGCCATTGGAGATGGACTTATCCGTTGTCCTAGCACTCTCCCGGAGATCAAGGCGCGCCAGTCGAGCTCCGGTCCTGAGATAAGGCCTCGTGAACGGCCAGTGCAACTCGCCATCAAGGTTAGTGATACGTACTCAGTTATCTTTCTCCATTACATTGTGTGCGCTTCCATCAATGATTACAAATGGTGATGTGAGTGGTGTTGCAGGCTGCTATACAGACTGAGAGAGATAGAACGGAGAAACTTCTGGCGGAGGCGGCGGAGAGGCAGCGGGAGATGGAGGAGAGGACGAGAAAGATGATGGAGGAGGAGAGGGCACGGAATGACATGCAGGCAAGGGCCATGTACGAGCTCCTTGTGGTAAGTTTCTTCTGCAGATTACTTGCTAGTCTTAACATTTGAGTCTCATTACTAACTAGTATGACTCTGTTGTGAAAACCAAATGTGCAGTCTGTGTGCGAGAAGTCCGGTCAGCCCGCTCCGCCGATGCCAGTGATTGCTCCTGGGAGCACGGTGAGTTTAATTTGAATGGACATTACTTGCTAGTCTTAACATTTGAGTGTCATAATGCTAACGAGACATTGGAAATGATCTTTGGTGCAGCTTAACTCCAGAAACGCATCGCACGATCCTTCTCCAGGTAGCGGCACTAGCCACCCCGCTCCTACACCTCCCAGATCACGGTAAGTTTCTCTAGTGTTTTGCTTAACAAATGCATAAAGACCTAGACTTAGCTTTATTTCCTCTAATATGCTTACCATAATGACCTAGAGTTAGCTTCTTTTCCTCCAAAATGACCCATTTTACCTAGGTTAGCTTATAAATGATGCAGTTCATCCAAGTTAGCTCAAAAATGACCCAATTTACCTAGATTAGCTCCTAAATGATCCATTTTACCTATGTTAGCTTTAAAATGGCCCATTTCACCTAGGTTAACTCCAAAATGACCCATCTTACCTAGGTTATCTCATAAACGATCCATTTCAACTAATTTAGCTCATAAATGATCCATTTGACCTAAGTGAGCTAAAAAACGATCCATTTCACCTAAATTAGCTCTTAAATGATCAATTTCACCTAAGTTAGCTCAAAAAGATCCATTTCAACTAAATTAGCTCATAAATGATCCATTTCAACAAAGTTAGCTCAAAAAGATCCATTTCAACTAAATTAGCTCATAAATGATCCATTTCAACAAAGTTAGCTCAAAAACAATCCATTTCAACTAAGTTAGCTCATAAATGATCCATTTGACCTAAGTGAGCTAAAAAATGATCCATTTCACCTTAGTTACCTCAAAAACGATCCATTTGACCTTAGTTAGCTCATAAACGACCCATTTCAACTTAGTTAGCTCATATATGATCCATTTCACGTAAGTTAGCCCATAAATGACATACTCTTCTTGTTCTAGTCTTCTTCTTGTTCTAGTCACCTATTTCTAACTTTCTTATTTTTCATTTTGCAGATTTCATTCACTTGACGAAAGCTTGCATAGATGGAGTGCTCCTTATCCCTTTCTCTGTTTCTTTTGTATCGTTGAACTATGCATGTATCTTGGTAGTTGGATGAACTATGCTGTGTATGATGGAACTTGGTAGTTGGATGGAACATATGTGATGGAACTATGTATGATGGAACTCTGCATGTTGGATGGATATCTTATATGTTTGCTGTGAAAATTGTTGTCATATATATCATATATGTTTGCTGTGAAATATATCTATATATGTCATATATATTTGTGATGAAAATTGTTGGATTTAATAAAAAACAGAAAAAATAGCCAATATGCAGGCTCTTTGCCGTTTGCCACCGACGGCAACGGGCTCTTTGCCATCCGCAGCGGACGGCAAAGAGGCCACGTGGCATCCAGTTGTGCTTCCTGGGAGCTGATCCATTTGGTCAATTTGCCTACAGTGGCAGACGGCAAAGAGTAAAAGAGTTTGCCGTCAGCGGCGGACGGCAAAGGCCTGCCATGTAGTGACGTGTAGATGACATCATATGGCGGACGGCAAAGTCACTAAAAAGTTTGCCGTCTGCGGCGGACGGCAAAGGCCTGCCGTTAGCCACTTAACGGACTGAAGGCACAATTATTGCCGTCCGCCCTCTTTGCCGTCCGCGGCGGACGGCAAAGGGCCTTTGCCGTCAGCCGCCAGGAAGCAGACGGCAAAGTAGCTGTTTACCGTAGCCTACTTTGCCGGAGCCTGTTGCCGTCCGCCGTTCGTGCCTTTGCCGTCCGCCGTGGCAGACGGCAAAATAGCTGATTCCAGTAGTGTTCCTTGGACATGAAGATCTGATGAATATCCAGAGTATGCATCCAGAAAGGAAAGGAAAGCAAATCACAACCTGAAGTAGAGTCCACAAGTTGGTCGATGCGCGGCAAGGGAAAGGGGTCCTTCGGGCAAGCCTTGTTGAGATCTGTGAAATCTATGCAAAGCCTCCATTTTCTGTTAGCCTTGCGTACGACCACTGGGTTTGCTAACCATGTCGGATGCAGTACTCCTCTGACCAGGCTAGCTGCCTCAAGCTTCTTAATCTCTTCGGCATTGAACTGCTGCCTCTCCAAGGCCTGCTTTCGAACCTTCTACTTGATGGGTCGGGCATGTGGGCGGACAGCAAAGTGGTTCTTGATTACCTCCCTGGGAACACCGGGGATATCAGATGGTTGCCAGGCAAACACATCGATATTCGCCCGCAGGAAGGCAACGAGCGTGCTTTCCTATTTGTCATCAAGGGTGGCGCTGATAGTAAAGGTACCATAACCGCCAGCCAGCCCTGCCAGGACCTTTTTCACATGTGGTGCAGCAGCCTTGGATCTCTTGCTGTTGGAACTCTCTGGCAAGTCATCCACAGGCATAGCGCACTCCAAAGAGGTACGCTTTCCAGATTCCTTATTGGTGTCCCTGATATCCTTCTTCTTTCTTTGTTTTCCTTGGCGGGGACTGCTGCTGCGGCAGCCTCTGCCGCGACTGTGTCCTGGTACATCTTATCCACGCAAATGATTGCGTCTTTCTCGTCTGACGGAATGGAAATGACTCCTACCACCCGTGGCATCCTCAAAGTTTTATAGGCATAGTGGGATGCCGCCATGAATTTTGCCAGAGCTGGGCGTCCAAGGATCCCATTGTATGGCAGGGGGAGGTCGACCACATCAAACACAACCTTCTCAGTTCGGTAGTTCAATTCTCCCTCAAACGTCACTGGCAACGTGATCTTTCCCTTAGGATGACTCCTGTCGGGATTGACTCCTTGAAACGTGCCCGTGACCTTTAGTTCTTCCTTTGCTATCTGAAGCTTGTTGATAACCTTTGGGGAAATCAAATTCAACCCGGCCCCGCCATCAACCAACATGTTTGTGACTTTGAGGTTGCAACTTGTTGGCGAGACCAACAACGGCAAACACCCTACCGCGGTGGTGCGGTCAGGATGATCCTCTTTGTCAAAGATGATGAGCGGCTTCCAAGGCTCTGCCGCTGGCTCCACGGCATTGACCTCACGCGCCCACCGTTTTATTATGGTGGTGAGAGGAGCACAAAGATGCACCGCCATCAATGCACAGGGCGTCGATGGCCTTCTGGAATTCCCGCTCGCTGGTTTCATCTTCATCCCCTCCATCACTCTCATTATTGCAACCTTCCTTCTCTCAGCCCCTGGCGGGTTTTCCTTGGTTCCGAAGAGCCTTGCCGGGGCAATTTGCATCACCGCCTTGGCCCTTCCTGCCAGTTCCATTCCAACCTTTTTCCTTATCACGCTTCTCGTATTCAGCCCTCTGCCTCTTGACGAGCTGCTCAACCTGATGACACTCTTGGAGATCGTGGCCTTTGGTTCGATGAATCTTGCAATACGGCCCATCGACATTCCCAGCCTTCTCGGCAGCTGCAGCCTCCCGGCAGTCAGCGAACGCTGCAGCTTCCTTGCTGGGGGCATCAGCCTTAGGCTTTTTGCCGGTACTACGCATGCCCGATCCTTTGACGGTCATCACTGCCTTATCCTTATGCCTCTTGTTGTGCTTCTTGTTCTTCTTCTTCTAACTAGTGGATTCGTCGTCATCCTTTGAGTCGATGTCGATGCAATCTTCCCCTCTAGGGAGTTTCCTTCCCTCCTCCACCCGAGCACATTTGTCCACCAAGGTGTAAAGCTCCTTCATAGTCTTGGGCAACCGAACATTCATATTGGAACATATCCTGCGGTTGCGCACATTGGATTGGAAGGCAGCTATCACAGCCGCCGGGTCGATATCTGGGTTTTCTAGACTCTTTGGAATCTCTGCAAATACTTTCGTAGAGTCTCTCCTTCTTTCTGTTGGAGAAGCTCCAAGTCGCTGGGCCGTCCTGGTTCTCGATGGCCACCCGTGAAGGCGCCCATGAACTCATGGCACAGGTCAACCCATGTCGAAACGGAGTTCTCCGACAGGTGCATCAGCCAAGACCTCACATTGGACTTGAGTGCCAAAGGGAAGTAGTTGGCGAACACCTTCTCATCTCTTCCCCCGGCAGCTTGCACAACGATGGTGTAGATGCTCAAGAACTCTGCTGTGTTCAGCCTCCCATCATACTTCTCAGGTATCTCTGGCTTGAACATGCGAGCGGATGGCCAACGGACTTGCCACAGCTCAGGAGTGAAGGCAGGGCACCCAACCTTGAAAGGAAGGCACCCGCCCTCCTCGAGCATAGGCTCATCGACATCGGGGCCATCGCACCCATTGGTCCTGCGGTGGTTGTCGCGGTGTCGCTCGACAATGACACGCACGCCTTCCCTCCGCCACTCCTCCCGGGCTCGCCTTTGGCCTTGACGTGCTCGAGGGTCGGAAGAGGCCTTCGAGACATCGTCGAGTTCTTGATTTCACGGCTCCCGTGCTGATTGCCGTGGTGGGGACTGCATAGTAGGGGTGGCTCCTTTCGTATAGCCAGCAGCGCGAGCCGCTGTCATCGCCTGGGGAGTCCGCGGCGGGCTAGCTCATTATGTGCCCCCAGCCTCGATGAAGCTAATCAGACTCTGAATGGTGGCTCTCCACTCATCCATCTGATCGGCTACCAGCGGGTACCTCAACAGCAGCTGGGCCCGTGGCATGGACTCCATAGCGGTGCTTGGCATTGGTTATGATTACGTAGACTGTATCATTACCCGGCTTCTGACGGTGCCGGTGGTGACTGCATCGCACCCTCGCTGTTGTGAACCAGCTTCTTTGATGGCATGGTGACGTGGTGAAGGCGCTTGAGGGCCAGTGGCTTTATTGGGCAGAGTGGCTGGGTCAACCCGCTCCGAGGGAGGCGCGCGCCCTGCGGTGGCGCCCGTGGCGGTGGCAGCCAGAGGGTTGCGATTCGCCCCAGATCGGTTGCCACCACTGCAGTTGTGCCGTTCGGCGAGGGGAAGTGGTGCAGATGAAAAAACCCTTCATTCGTACCTCGTGGAGCATGACCGCTGGGATGCTGCTCTCCTCCGGTGCCTCCCACTCCTTCTTCGGCCGCGGGGGAGGTGGTCACAACACCGCGTGCGCCGACAGCGTCCCCCGCAGCGCCAACATCCTCGTGCGCCTCCGCATTCCCTGTGGTGTTGGCGGATGTGGGTGGTGGAGCCTTCGAGGTGGACGGGTGAGCTGTGGCACCGGATTTCTTCTTGGGCCCCATAGTCGATGGAGCCGTCGATGATGAAAATGGCGATGGAGATGACGTGTTGCTCACGCTTTCGGGTTCGCGCAAGTGATCCCCCTACCTGGCGTGCCAAAGATGTCGTGGGAAACCACAACCACCTATGGGACCAAGAGCCCCTTTCTGGTTCATCGGGGGGATAGCACCTTGCACAAAGAGTGGAAAAGTGTGGAATTGCATGGCAGAGATCACGTGGGTTCTTTTTACATAGGTTCGGGCCGTCGTGAGGCATAAAACCCTAGTCCTGCTTTGGTGGATTGATTGTGGGAAAGATGGTGGTGAGCGTAGCGTGTTTGCCCAGTAGGGTTGCCTCGGGGCAAGAACAGCTACGCGCATATGGGCATGTGAGGGTCCGAATCAGCCAACTCTTTCTACGGTTGCCTTGGGCCTCCTTTTAAAAGATCAAGGGGTCACGATAGTGGCACCATTCATTACGCATTGATTAGATAGCAAGTAGTGCTATCATACCTAACTCTGCAGGCTGACAGGGCGCATTAAATGTGCCGCTCAACATCACATCATAGCTCGCCCGGTAGGGCCTGCCGGGCTGTTTTACCAGCTTCGCATCTGCTTGCTTGACACGTCTTAGGACGGGTGTCACTTGGAGGCATTTCCTGTAGGATGTGGCTGCCATGTGGTGAATAGCAGCCACTTAGTCACTTTGGATCTTGACACCGCACTGTTCAACGATGTGTGTCGTGATGAGGTGGTGCGGTGGAGCAGTTTTGCCTCCATAAGCCTCGGCAGGCCTGCCGGGAAGACCCAAAGGCTTGCTTCCGGGGGTATCCCTGTCCTTGCCAGGCTGGCCTGCCTGACAAGGGAGGTTTTTCCCTTCGCGATGTCTTGCTTCTCTGGCTAGTCTTGGTCCTCTGGTGCTGCACGTTGGTCGTTCGAAGGACTGATCCCTTGTGCTTCAATCTAATCCTAGAGCTGTGATCTTGTTCTCATGCCTGTGCACAATCTAGGCAACAGACCCAGGGTTTGTTGCACCAGTAGTAAATCATCATGTTCCTCCCTTCTTCCCTCTCGCTCGAGCATGACGGAGCATTGCCATGAGGCAGCCAGCAGGTAGCCGTAGCCGAGTGGAGTGCTCTGCGCACACCCCAGAGTTTGAACCGTACCTTGGGTCCCCGGTGCCCCGATACCTACACTGCCCCTTTGCTAGTTCGGTGAGGGGGTGCACGCGACACACAGAGTAAGACGGCGTGGGATATGATGATTTTGACCCAGGTTCGGGTAGCTGAGAAGCATAAAACCGTAGTCCTACTGTTGTTTATTGATGGGGTGTACGCGTAAGCACGTAGAGCGCTCTTCCCCAGCAAGTCACAAGGAGAAGGCAGCTGCACTAGCACGTACTCATGAAGTCACATGGGGTTTGAACCCTTGTAAAGGTTGGCCTGGCCCTCCTTTTATAGTTCAAGGGGTTGCCACAGTGGAAAAAGGGTCTTTAAAGGGTGATTAGATGGAAACAGATGTATCATACCTAACTCTGCTAGTTAGGAAAAAATGCATTAAATACATCGCTAGGTGTCATGAGGAGGAGGAGCCCCGGCAATGTTGCCGCACCCATTGCTGAACTGCCTCTTATTATCTGGACACGCCATTAGGACAGGTGACAAAGGTAATATTTCCTAACTACATGCGAGCTCGACACCTCATCAATGGGTGACAACATGCTAGGTGAGGTGGAGCGTTGGTGTTCGGGCGTTGGGCTGCCGGGCCTGGTGCCTGCCAGGCCTTCATCTTGCTGGGCTGGGCTTACCGGCAAGAACTATCTTCAACTTGTAGTTTGTCTTGGTCTTTTGAATGCGCTCCTTGATCTCGCGCAGAGTTGCTCTTTTAGCTTGGGCTCGCTCCCGCCAAGGCCTCTTTCTGGGGATGCTACTACTGTCTGTGCATAAAGCCGGGGCACTAAGGGCCCCATTCTTAGCGCGCCAGCAGGAGCCCTCGGGACTGGTCCACACGTGCATCTGAGGCATCGATGGGCTAGGACCATAAATATGCACGGACACACGTGGCGAGAAACAACATCCATAATCTTTTTTGCTTCGAACCCAAATCATGACGGTTTCCTGCTGACGCACGTCCATTTCGCGCAGTAAGGCGGGTCGTGGGAGCGTGGGCTGCTCCTGCGGTTGCTCAACATGACGCGCCTGTCAGGGGCGCGGCTGGGGAGGATAGCGAAGAGAGAGCCCCCTCATGGATTCCCCATAAAAAGGTAACCGCAAAGGGGCACCGGTCATTCACTCCCGTTCCCCTTCTACTCCATCTTCCTTGTCTCGCCTAAAAAGAAACCTCATCTGCCGCCGCCGCCGTCGCCAACCCAGTTCGACCCCGAGTCCTAATGCTTCCCTCTTCCCCGTTTCTTAAGCTCCCAATGGCGCCGAAGGCACCCACTCTAAAGGGGAAGAAAGCAGCCAAACCGGTTTATCCCAAGGCAGAGAAGAGGAGGAAACAACTGGAGGAGTTGGAGAGGCGGAGGCAGGAGAATGTCGTCTTCGCTCCGTCGTCATTGTCCTCCAACACCCTGATCGAGAGGTATGCGTATATGTGGGGGAGGGAGACCGGGGATCACAAAATCCCCATGGTCATTGCTGATGGCCCCGTGAAGCCGGCGGATTCATACGCCTTCTTCCATGCTTATTTCTACTATGGTTTATCACCCCCATACTCGGATTTCTTTTGCGAGATGATGGCCACCTTTGGGTATAGACTACTGGACTTCAGTCCTAATGCTATGGCATGCATGGCAGTCTTTGCTCATTTTTGTGAGAACTTTTTTGTGATAACACCCAACGTGGATCTGTTCCATCATTTCTTCGTCCCCCGGGTAGAGGATAAGTCGCTATCTGGAAGCATGACATGATTCCCAAGGAGGGGAAGGACCAAATGGATTATATCCCTGAAAAGCTCCACGGCAAGTGGGACGAATGGAGAGGACACTGATGTTGGATCCAGGAGAAGGACTTCCCGACCTTCCGCCAGCCGCTGACAGAGAGGATCGTAGTGAGGACTGGAGAAGTACAGGCCGACCGAAAAGATGCTCCGCCCGACATTGAACAGGATTGCTCACCTGAAGGATGCCGGGATGACCATACAGATGGTTGGATCTGACTTCCTTGAATGCCACATTGCCTCATTGTAGTAGAGGAACATGTTTGCGTGGGATCAAAATGCCGCTAACAGGATGCGGTTGTATCCTGGACGCGGCAATAACTGGACGGTGATGGGACATGCTTGGCTCTATCAGCAATTGTTCTGGAAGCTTGGCACATTCCACTTGCCGTCCACGGTCGTGGCCCTACACCTCAACTCGGAGAAGGACTCCATCTTGGCGTGGAGGCCGCCGTGGTCTGCCAAGGGGGTCAAGGATGGCTGGAAACTGCCCAAGCTGGCAGATGAGAAGAAGTGGGCCTCCAAGTTGGCAGAGGTGGCTGAGAAAGAAGAGGATAATCTCATCGAGTCCACCATGGCTGAGTAAGAGGCGTACATAGCTAGGAGGATCGCAGAGGCTCGAAGGTTAGAAGCAGCGAAAGCTGCTGGAATTGCTAGGGGCGCGAAGAGCACTGAAGAGGACAATGATGAAGAAGAAGAGGAGGAAGAGGATGATGGCGACAACAGTGATAAAGAGCTTGCTGAGAGTGGGAGGAGGAGCTTGGCGGGGACGAGATTGCCGAGGCGGAACCCGTCGGGAACCCTGAAAAGGAGCTTCGGGTCCCCGAGCCACCACGCTGCCTCCGAAATAGAGGTAGACACAAGCCAGCGGCACTCCCCCGCCTGGCCCTGCCTCCGTGGTGAGGAAATCCACCAGCAAGACGGGGCGGAAGGAGACGATACGGCGGCAACCTGATTGGCAAACCAAGCTCAAGCCCTCGTCCTCCTGGGAGGAGCTTGCCGAGGAAGGTGAGGCTTCACACCCGCCAAGCCCGCCACCGCTAACCATCAAGAGGGCCAGGGAGACCCCCCTCCTCCTGAATACAAGATGAGCATCCTCCTCGAATCTAACAATGATGAGTGAGCAACTCCTTTTCTTCTTCTCACCATACTTTGGTTTACTTCACTGTCATTCTGTTCCGATTTCTCCTTGTCTTTTAGGGATGAGGAGACGCTGGAGCAGCGGGCAAAGCGTGTGAAGACCTAGGAGGAGTTAAACTCTCCGGTAGGCGCTGGGCAAGGGGCACCACTAGACAATGCTGCGACCACCATCCGCTAGTCTAGCCCTGCGCGGGAGAACACACCCCCTGCTCCGTCATTCGACACAGGCACCGCGATTCCTCCTCCCGGATCTGACAGAGAGATAGGAGAGGCCCACCAAGAAGAGGAGCCCCAAGATGCGGATCCCGTTATGGGTTCCCCTTCAACCACCATCCCGAAAAGCGCCACCCCGACGAAGGCCTTCACCAACAATCCTGCACACGCCGACACGGTCTCACCAGTAAGGACTGTTGATGGTAGCATGCCGCTAACATAGGCTGCCGAGGGAGGAGATGCCCCTTCACAATAAGTACCAACGGGTAATCACTTCATTGTTCTGTACTTTTTCCCGAAACTTTTGTTTTTCTTTGACTTGAACTTGCAGCTAAATTTCATTCTGTCCTGGTTTGCAGTTCCAATCTCAACAGAGGGGAGCAAGGTCTTCGAGGCGGTGTTTGATATTGCCAAGGCTGCTGCCGAGGAAGCCACCAAAATTGCCACGGCGGAGGAAGCCGAGCAGGTTGTCGGGGATCTTCATGAAGCCCCCACAGGGCCAGATGAGCCCCAAGGTAGTGAGACTAATCCCGCCAAGATGCACATGGATGAGACACCTGCAGTGGTCATCATCCCAGCCCCCCCAAGCGAACACCGGCAGCCACCACCCTGCAGATCCTTTCAAGCGAGACAGGGTTGAGCATGCCCCAACATGGACTCGGAGACCCCAGATCGTTTGGAACTAGAGGGCATGGCTTTGATGAAGAAATCACATGGATCTTGCTCCCTTTGCGCCAGAAATTCACAGACACCGATGATATTGCCAATGAACAGGAAGGCTTCACCTTCTTGCAAGCCATGGCTGTTGGCTTTAAGGAAGTCTAGGACAGGTATGGCAAGAGATGGGAGCGAGCTCACACGGAGCACATGTCCTTCGACGCGGCTGAGCAGCAGTTGAAGGAGAAGCCGAAGAGCCGCTCACATGGTGCAACGACCGTTCCCGCGAGCTCTGGAATGAAGAGGAGAAGCTGGCTGCCGCCAAGGAGAAGGCATCAGCTCGCGACAGCAAGTTGACGGAGCGTGAAGCGCAGCTCAACGCCAAATAGAAGAAGCTTGCCGGTCAGGAGCAGTCTATTGCCACCACCTTGTAGAGCAAAGACGGAGAGATTGAAGAACTCGTGGAGCAACGGAACCAAAAGCTGGCAGATGACCACAAAGAAGCTGTGGAAGCCCAGATTTCATATACCGCCGCCAAGCTCAAGGAAGTTGCTTATGAGGCCATGACTGTTGCTTCCACCAAGGCAGACCTAGAAGCCGAGGCAGGAAGGTTGAAAGAAGAGCTCGTCGTCAGTGGGAAGGAGGTCGAGGACCTCAAGTCTGAGGCGTTGGAAACAACCCTTGCCCTAGAGGGGTTGCAAACGTAGCTCTTGTCCAAGGGTCAGGAACTTGCCACTGCTAATGACGCGGTCTAGCACTTGAAGTCAAAACTTGGTGGCCTGAAAGAGAACCTTGAATCCGCCAAGGACTGGGAAAAGGTCTTGGTGCAGAAGCTAGCTACTGAAGAAACCCTCCGGAAGAATGCTGAAAGCGAGCTTGATCAGATGCAACAAATGCACTCTCTCTGGATGGGTAAGCTGGTCGATAGAGCGGAGAGCCTCAATTTGCAGCTTGTAGAAATGGACATGAGAAGCTGGAGCTTCCCCACCACTGAGCATGAGGCCGCTAGTGTCGGATTGACCAAGTTTTTTGATGGTCTAATCGAAGCACTGAAGACATATCATGAAGACCGAAACGCCTCCTTCGCCAACGTGTCCTGGAAATATGCTCGCGAAGTAATTTACACCGCGCTAGTCAGCCTTGTTCACCGCAATCCGGGCCTTGACGTCTCCAAGACCTTCAAGAAGTTGCTGGCAAACACCAACGCCACTGCTGCTGACAAGTTCGTCACCCTATCACTGACAAAATCCTCAAAGTCCCCAAGGCCCAAGGCGACCGCATCACATGAGCCCGCCATCACCGCGCTGCCATGTGAAAGAAACATTTGTCCTTATGTTAGGTCTTCACTACTTTTTGTGATGTAATATGACACTGGATCGTGTATGGACGTATGCTATCCCTTTAGTTTATTCTGCTTTCTGTTCTTGTATAACTAAGGACCCTATGCATGTTGGAATCTTGCCGAGGTGAATACTAGCCGCGAGCGCCTTGGGGGCAGATCCGTAGGAGCCTGCTGGTAGAACTGCCACCAGCAACTTGCCCTTCAACGTTCTCAATGCAGCCACCTGAGCTGTTGAGCAGGCTCGAAATAGACAAGGGCACGAATGATCACGGTATAGTTCCTTCGCGTGCAGGTTCCTTATACGAACATTGAGGTCAAACAAGGGAATCACGAGGAAATAATCAAGGAAATGGAGCTAAGAATTTTTTTAACTTAGCTTTTCCTTTCAGCCGCAATTCTCACTGAGAGGGATGGAAGGTTCTTCCCCTTGTTCCCTTGAAAATCTCGCATCCACGGAACCCTTTTGACTGCAAATTGTGCATGTACAGAGAACCTCAACGCGCCGGGAATCCTGTCAGGGAAGGTGGAGTGAACATCTTGTCGAGGCATCCCCGCGACGACTTGAGCCTTTCGGCCTGGGCGGATATTCATCAAACTTGTCGTGGCCCGCGTTGTTGCCGGGCACTCGATCATGTAAGGGGGGTTCCCGCGATTTTGGGCTGAATACGCATGTCCTGTCACCGAGGATGCTTCTCATCCTCGACATTCACTTTTAAAAATAGCACAATCGCTGCTTCCACCGCCTGCTCCCGCCGTAGGGGGCACGGTGACCGCACCGCGTCTGCTAACCACGCGTGAAGTAGGTGGAGTATAGATGTTGATGGCTTCAACATCATGGAGCCCTTCTTCTTGGGTGCCATGAAAGGTTAAGGATGTGTTGAGCTTGATGAAGTCGACGCACCGTTTGCCGGCCTGATTCACGCTGGCACAACCCCCTACCTGGCGCGCCAAATATGTCAATGTGGAGTCGACAATCTATGGGATAGGACTGCCCCTTTGCTGGTTCGATGAGGAGGTGCATGTGACGCAAAGAACAAGACGGCGAGGGGCACGATGGTTTTTACACAGGTTCAGGGTGCTGAGAAGCGTAAAACCCTACTCCTGCTTTGGTTTATTGATTGGGTGTACGCGTAAGCACACGGAGCGCTCTTCCCCGGCAAGTCACAAGGAGAGGCCAGCTGCACGAGCACCTACGCGTGAAGTTGCATGGGGTTAGAACCCTTATAAAGGTTGCCTTGGCCCTCCATTTATAGTTCAAGGGGTTACCACAGTGGCAAAAAGTGTCTTTCCAGGGTGATTAGATGGAAACAAGTGTATCATACATAACTCTTCTAGTTAGGACAAAACGCATTAAATGCATCACTAGGTGTCATGAGGAGGAGGAGCCCCGGGAAGGTTGCCGCACTGCTTGCTCATTGCCCCTTATTATCTTGACATGCCATTAGAATGGGTGTTGATAAAGATAATCTTTCCTCCAGTGGCCGCCACGTGCCGGACAAGCCTCATCTAACTGCTTGCGAACTCGACACCTCGTCGATGGGTGACAACCTGCTCACTAAGGTGGAGCGCTGGTGTTCTGGCGTTGGCCTACCGGGCCTGGTGCCTGCGGGCCTTCATCTTGCCGGGCTCGACTTACCGGCAAGAGCTATGTTCAACTAGTAGTATGTCTTGGTGTTCTTAATGCACTCCTTGATCTCACGAAGAGCTGCTCTTTTAGCTTGGGTTGGCTCCCACCAAGGCCTCTTGCTGGGGATGCTACTCCGTCCATGCATAAGTCCGGGGCACTAAGGGCCCCGTTCTTAGTGCACCGACACACATGTTGAGAAATCTAGAAGCAACTGGTAGGATAGTAGAGTGGAGCTATCGAGCTTTGAAAGTACATCAACAATCCAAAGCAGTGCCTTGGTAGAGTTCATTGTAGAATGGACCCAACTCCTACAAAGAAATACGAGAGACCTCGCTTCCTAGCAAGGAAGCGCCCAAAGACTTGTACTTTGATGGTGCTTTCTCGCTCCAGGGCACCGGTGCCAGAGTGCTACTTGTTGCACCAACCGGAGATCATCTCAAGTATGTGCTTCAGATGAAGTTTCCCTAGGACTAGTCCACCAACAATACTGTTGAGTACGAAGGGTTGCTTGCTGGACTCTGCATCATAATCGACCTTGATATCAGAAAGTTGATCATCAGAGGTGACTCGCAGTTAGTGGTGAAGCAAGTGAACAAGGATTACCAGAGCCCAATGATGGAGGCATATGTGGATGAAGTGAGGAAGTTGGAAGCTCACTTCGAGGGTCTGTAGGCAGAGGATGTTCCTCGTGCTGAGAACAACCTTGCCGATGACCTGTCAAAACTTGCCACCAAGAAATTACCTGTGGAACTAGGCACATTTGTGCTCCTTCTGAATCTGCATACCGTTGCACCATCGATGAGGCCAAACAAGAGGAGGAAGTTTAATTCTAGTGTGTACTTCACGACAGAGCTTCCAACAGCCGCTGGGAAGGAGCTTGCCCGAAACAACCTGATGCTTGCTGGTGAGTAGTAGGCTCCGGCAGGGCCCCAAGTCCTTGCCGTCGAGACAAGCACTGCCATAGAGGAAGATATGCCTTTAGTCCTTGTCGTTGAGCCACAGGCTCCGGCATGGGCACAACAAATATTACATTACCTACAGACTTGTCAACTTCCAGATGAACAAGAAGAATCTGAGAAAGTAGCCCGCCAGTCAAGTGAGTATCATTTTGTTGATAGCATTCTGTACAGAAAGAGGCCGAGTAGGGTGAAACTGAAGTGCATATGCCGAGAAGATGGACAAAAGTTGGTGGCAGATATATATGAAGGGGTGTGTGGCTCCCATATCGGGTCCCGCGCACTTGTCGGCAAGGTTTTCCGTCAAGGTTTATATTGGCCAACAGCCCTTCAAGACACAGTGGAGGTGGTAACAAGGTGCAAAGCATGCCAGTTCCATGCTAAGAACATCCATCAGCCAGCTCAAGCTCTTCAGACAATTCCTCTCTCCTAGCCCTTCTTGGTCCGGGGGCTTGACATCCTCTGCCCCTTTCCCCGTGCCATCGAGGGCTTTGAGTTCTTGTATGTCTCAATCGGCAAGTTCACAAAGTGGCCTGAGGTTGAGCGAGTGAGCAAGGTAACAACACAATCAGCCGCCAAGTTCTTCAAAGGACTAGTTTGCCGTTGTGGTGTGCCCAGCCGGGTGATTACCGACAACGGCACACAGTTCACGAGTTGCCCTTCATGCAGTGTTGTCAAGAACTTGGTAGGGAAATCTAGTTTACGTTAGTTGCTCACCGAAGAAACAACAACCAGGTCAAGAGGGCAAACGTAGAAGTGTTGTGAGGACTCAAGACAAGAACATTTGATAGGCTGCACAAGTGTGGAAGAGGATGGGTCAATGAGTTGCCCATGGTTCTTTGGTCACTCAAAATGACACGAAGTCGAGGCACCAACGAGACACCCTTCTCACTTCCCTATCGTGCAAAAGCGATGGTCCCCATGGAAATCACATATGGTTCGGCCCAAGTGCAAGCTTTTGACGAAGCTAAGCAAGAGCAAATGTGGCATGACGATGCCGTGCTCCTTGAGGAAGATCGTTTCCGAGCTGTTGTGCATGCTACAGGCTACCAACAAGCTTTGCGCCGCTACCATAGTCGCAAAGTGCATGCCCAAAGCCTTGAGTGTCGGTGTTAAAAACGGCGGATCTGGGGTAGGGGGTCCTGAACTATGCGTCTAGGGTCGATGGTAACAGGAGACGGGGGACACGATGTTTACCCAGGTTTGGGCCCTCTTGATGGAGGTAATACCCTACTTCCTGCTTGATTGATCTTGATGAATATGAGGATTACAAGAGTTGATCTACCACGAGATCGTAATGGCTAAACCCTAGAAGTCTATCCTGTATGGTTGTGATTATGATCGCCTCTACGGACTAAACCCTCTGGTTTATATAGACATCGGAGGGGCCTAGGGTTGTACATAGTCGGTTTACAAAGGAAGGAATCTACATATCCGAACGCCAAGCTTGCCATCCACGCAAAGGAGAGTCCCATCCGAACACGGGAAGAAGTCTTCTGTCTTGTATCTTCATAGCCCATTACTCCGGCCCATGTTACATAGTCCGGAAGCCCGAGGACCCCTTAATCCAGGACTCCCCCAGTAGCCCCTGAACCAGGCTTCAATGACGATGTGTCCGGTGCGCAGATTGTCTTCGGCATTGCAAGGCGGGTTCCTCCTCCGAATCCTCCAAAACAGCCTTTGAACACGGAAAACGTGTCCGACTCGGCAAAACAAGTACCACACACACACACGCAGAGAGTATAATATTTCACGAGTCCAATCTACTAACAAATTTTGTAGCGTGACATCACGTCGCTGCCCGTTCATTAGTTCGAACCGTTTTTAGCCTCCCGCTCCATGTTTCAAGATGCGGTTTTATTGGCACGTCTTGTCGAAGTAGAGATCGTGTCCCCTTATTGCGGGATTCTCATCAATACGGGCGTGGATAATCCAACCACACCGTCTGCGTGGCCCTTGGGGAATAGGCGAGTTTTAAGACGAATGGGGAGGCACCTTATATTCGCGGCCTTTATAAGGAGATAAGGATTCACTCTTTTACCCACGCCTTCTTTCTCTCTGCCAACCCATTCTCGAGCTCCAGCGCCCAAGCTTTCATCCTCTCCGCCTTAGAAAAGCACTCTGACCATGTCCGGATCTGGAGCGCAGGGCAAGTGGATGGTCTCGTCCGTCAAGGAGAAAGACATCACCAAGCTCCGAGAGGCTGGGTACTTAGCCCAGGAAATCGCCCACCGGCTTCCAGCAAAGGGGCAGATCATCCCCACCCCGGAGCCCCATGAGAGGGTGGTATTCATCCCCCACTTCGTCCACGGATTGGGATTCCCTCTCCACCCATTCGTCTGTGGACTCATGTTCTACTATGGGCTGGATTCCACGATCTGGCCCCCACTCCTTCCTCAACATCTCGGCATTTATTGTCATGTGCGAGGCCTTCCTCTGCATCCCACCCCACTTTGGATTGTGGTTAAAGATCTTCAATGTGAAGACGAAGGTGGTGGGTGGTCAATACGTAGAGTGCTGAGGCGCCATGATGAGCAAGATGCCCAACGTCACATGGCCCAAAGGTACCTTCGTGGGGACCATCAAAGGGTGGAAACAACAGTGGTTCTACGTCACAGAGCCGCGCGACGCCACCTGAGCCGCGGCTCCCAAATTCCAGTCCGGAGCCCTGATGCAGCTCACCTTCTGGCTAGAGAAGGACCTGAACTGGGCGTCATTGGACGAGGTGTCCGTGCTGAAGACGCGCATCAGGAGCATGGTGGACAAGAACATTAAGCTTGTCAACGTGATCCAGGTGATGCTTTTTCTCCGGATCCTTCCATGCCAAAGCCGGACTTGCCATTTGTGGGAGTTCGATCCGTCCGAGCAACAGACCTTGCAAGAATTCTTCGGCACTACACACGAAGACATCTGTAAGGTGCTTTTCAAGGCCAATGAAACATGGCCAAAGACGACCGAGGATCGTGGGTACAACCTGACCCATCTTGCCAGTCCGGTAAGTTTTTCGCATTCTAAAATATATCCTTCACCTGTACCTTCAAGGAGGATATCTAAGCTTCCCTTATCTGTCTTTTCAAGGCTGGACAAAGATGGTGGAGCAGATCTAGTGTCCGGCTCCGCTGCCCGAAAACCTAGCAATCCCTCTTCTGACGAAGATACTGGTTGTGGCGCCTTACCAGCGCCTGAGAAGAAGGCCAAGGAGACCAGAAGTGGCCTCCGCCGTAAGGGCACTTCGGACGTGACGTCTGAAGATGCCGAAACTCACCCCTCCGCCGCCGAGGACGGGGAGGAGGAGGAAGAAAGCAACTCTCCCCCTGAGGGGGGAAGGAAGAAAAGGGCGGCCTCCACGCATCTGGAGGCAGAGGCATCCAAGAAGGGGAAGGTCTCCCTTGCGGACAATTTTGTGTTGGATACTGACAGCAGCTCGGAGTGGCGCCCCAGGAATAAGCCCCTGGCCGAACTGTAAGTACTCAAAGGCACTAACGCATTCATATACCCAATTCTTTTTATTTCACAGCTTTAACATGTTGAATCATGCACTGTAGTCCGGCTCGTTCTCACCTCCAGCGATCCTTATCTTCGGGGAATTTGCTGGATCTCAAGGTGATGGACAGCGGGTCCCTTCTGGCGGCCTCTTCCCCTATGGCCAGGGATGACACCGAGTTGCTATCCCGAAGGACCTCCCCAAGCCAGGGAGAGACGCAGGAGTCCGTCAGGGTGGCGCCAGAGGGTTAAACCTCGGCCGCCGAACACACGGGGGAGCGAATCCCCCTGGAGACTAGCGATGGGGGCCATATTCAGTTCGGCCCCCAGCCGAATACCATGCCGGAGACCTATACGGCTCCGGAATCAGGCAAGTAGCCTCCTTCGAAAGAAGGAGGTGCACCTATTCCACCGGTGACCTCTATCCATCCAGAGGCACCGGATACTCTACTGGAAGTGCTGCAAAGCGCTTCCATTGTTGAGGAACAACGTACCCTTATGGGTACGGTGGTTGAGAGGGTTCAGTCCGTTAAGACTGGACTGACCGAAGCCTGCACCAGCCTTCTGACAGGCTTTGAGGTATGCGACATGATTATGCAAAAAGAATGTCATAGTATAGACAGTAGCCCCTGGGACTCAGTCCGGTGTTAAAGCCGGAGAGAGGATCAAATAATTTCCGCAAGAGACTAACCATACATGTCTATGTGAGTAAGCAGGCGTCGTTGCTAGCTGCGACCTCCCATTCTGCCGAAGTTTCTGGACTGAAGCAGTGTCTGGAGCGGACCGAGGAAGAGCTCAACCATGTGAAAAAATAGCTGGAGGACAATCAAGGTATGCAATGACCTTGTTTAGATTTAGAAAGGATGAATGATTTGTATTGACCAGAGTGCCATGATATTTTGTAGGAGAGGCGACCGAGGTGGAGATCCTCAAGAAGGCACTGTCCGAAGCCAAGGAGAGAGCGGCAAAGGAACAAGTCGCTCGTGAAAACACGAGGCCAGGGTCGGTGAGTTCCAGCAAGAGCTCCAGGACGCCGTGCAGAAATGCGAGTCCTTGGAGCGCAGTATTGCGGATCAAGAGTCCGAACTTTCCAAGGCCCACCAAAGTGCACAACATGCCCGGGTTGAAGCCTAGGGCACCCTCCAGGAAATCCAGGAGGCCAGAAAAATCGCGGCGGGTAAGGCCTTTATTATGTAGAGCAAGTATGTGAAGAAAAGGTACCTCTTACTGACCCGGATTTGGAGTTCTCCAGGGGCGTTTGCGGATCTGCCATGCAGTGTTGCTGACGCTGCGGATTTCTTCCGAGCCGAAGAAGGGAGCTCAAAGGAGAAACTATTCTAGTCGCAATACCTTGCAGCAGAGCATCCGGTGCCCTTTAGCGATCAGCTAAAACAACTGACCGAACTGCATACGGCGGTCGAATTGGCCATGAAGGATTTGATAATCCGTCTGTGGCCTACCGAAGCCATACCCAGCAGCTACTTCGGGCTCGTGAAGCGGCTGGTCAATGCGTGCCCTCGGCTTGATGCCGTCAAGCGGTCGGTCTGCATCGAAGGTGCGCGGATGGCCTTCGCCCGTGTCAAGGTGAAGTGGGCGAGGATGGACTCCGTCAAGCTCGCGACCGAGGGACCGCCCGCGGGCATGGAGCACCGCACGCTCGAGCGGTATTTTGATGATGTCCTGGAGGGATCCCACATTGTAGAGGGCCAGTGTTCAAAAGACATTATCTTCGAATGAAGTCATTCATGTTATCCCTTCCTATAAGGCCGTTATGTAATATAATGTTTGTTGTTCTAAATTTTTACCTCCCGAGCGGCTGTTTTGTTAAATCTGAGAGTTGGCCAGTCGTCGGCTTCAGCCCCCACGTAGGTAGTACGTGGGTGTTCGGGATGGAAACTAAACACTCTTTATCCAAGAGTTTGGTCATTGAAGGAGGTGTTTAGCACAACGAACCAGGCAATCGGACTATGTGGCTTTATCACCCTCACTTAGCCATAGGAGTTTGACAATAGAAATGTAGGCGTAGCCCCTAGTTAGTATTTAATCCGGACTAGGGTGCTGTAGACACCTGATCGGGTAGAGGCTGATTCGTCGCATAACGCGGAAAAAATCACAAAAGATTCTTAACCTCCAAATAGCTGACCAGCTCTCGCCGCATCATGACAGTCAGTTTTCGGCTTTCTCTACTGAGGTGTTTGTTTGGATAAACTAGAACCACAATCGCAGTAGTTCTCCCTTTACTACCTTAGCCGATTGGATGGAACGTAAGGTAGCAAGCACAGGAGCCGGGCAACCCAACTATTGACCAAAGACATGATTCGGAGCCGATGCATATAATGCTAATTTCGGGGTGCCGAACTATACTGTAAAAAGTGTTTGGACTTTGTTGCCGTAATATGGAGCACAATGAAGCCCCTGGTGAATTAAAGCATACCAAAGTGTACGGGTGCAATCGAAAATAAAATGAAGTAGTAAGCTAGTGCCACATAAGTTGGGCCACAAATTGTTTTCCTTATAATTTTATTAATACATCAAAGCGTATTCGTACAAATAGTGCGATAAGCAACAGGGCTATTTAACATGCCAAGACCAAGGGGGAGCTGCGTGCGGGTCCTGAAAACAGGTAGAATGATCGCCAAGAAGAACATCTAGAGATTCCCCCACATGTTTGTACTGCCTGCCGCCTTGGTATATCCGTCCTTCGAAAGGACCGAAGTTCAGGCCGTCGGGAGGGGCCTGCAGAGAAGAAGCCAGAAAAGGGAAAGAGAAAAAAGGAAAGGAAAGGCATGTGTGGCCAGTAGTAGGAATGCGTGCTGATGTGCCAAATCTCCTCTTGCTCCTTCCGGATAATCCGAAATCAAGGGGTAAAAGGGAAAGAAAAAAAGGAAAGGAAAGGCATGTGTGCCCAGGTTAGGTTGAGCCGTATTATGGACCACCATCGATTTATGCCTCTGTCTCTACCCATGGTATTTTGAGTGCATAATTATGTACGCACGGTACGTACGCCGCCATTTGGTCGGGACTAAGACGGAGGCTGAATTGCTAGTCCAACTCCTGACGAGCTGGAATGTCGTGCTGCGGAGTAGTCCGGACTCGTTTGACAGTGTCCGGGAGCTTGGCCGCTGAATTAAAGTTCTGCTTGATAGGGGTCGCTCTGTACTTCCGCTGCTAGGGTCGCCGTGTGCTCCTCGGTACGGAGGGAGCGCTCCGTGTTTCCATTGACTGTTATGACACCGCGTGGTCCGGGCATCTTGAGTTTGAGATAAGTATAGTGTGGCACCGCGTTGAATCGAGCAAATGCGGTTCGTCCGAGTAGTCGGTGATAGCCACTGCAGAAGGGGACAATGTCGAAGATCAAGTCTTTACTTTGGAAGTTGTCCGGGGATCCAAAGACAACTTCCAATGTTATCGAACCCGTGCAGCAGGCCTCTACACCTGGTATTACTCCTTTAAAGGTAGTTTTCGTGGGCCTGATTCTTGATGGATCAATGCCCATTTTGCGGACTGTATCCTGATAGAGCAGGCTGAGGCTGTTGCCACCGTCCATGAGGACTTGCATGAGCTGGAATCCATCAATGATTGGGTCAAGGACCAGTGTGGCTGAACCGCCATGATGGATATTGGTTGGATGGTCCCTGCGATCAAAGGTGATCAGGCAGGACGGCCATGGGTTGAATTTTGGGGTGACTGGCTCTATTGCATAGACGTCCCTGAGTGCACGTTTGCGCTCCCTCTTGGGGATATGGGTAATGTATATCATGTTCACCGTTTTAACCTGGGGGGAAACTTCTCCTGTCCCCCTGTGTTCGGTGGACGGGGTTCCTCATCGTCATCCTCACTCTGCGACCCTTCTCCTTGTTCTCGGCATTTAACTTGCCGGCCTGTTTAAAGACCCAACAGCTTCTGTGGGTGTGATTGGCTGGTTTATCGGGGTGCCGTGGATCTGACATGGACGATCGAGTATGCGGTCCAAGCTGGATGAGCCCGGATGTTCCTTTTAAATGGCTTCTTCCCTTGCCGGATTTGCAGCCACTGAACTGGCGTTGACCGTCGTGTCATCGGTATTATCACCATTGTTTCGACGCTTGTGCCTATTGCGTCGGGGCTTGCCGTTGCTATTTCTGGCTTCAGAGGTGCCAGGTTCGCTTGAATTATTATTGCTACGGGCTAGCCAGCTATCTTCACCTGCGCAAAAGTGGGTCATGAGTGCCGTGAGGGCTGCCATGGACTTCGGCTTTTCCTGGCCGAGGTGTCGGGAGAGCCATTCGTCGCGGGTGCTATTCTTAAAGGCCGCTAGGGCTTCGGCATCCGGACAGTCGACGATCTGGTTCTTTTTAGTTAGGAACCTAGTACAGAATTTCCTGGCTGACTCTCTAGGCTGTTGAACTATCTGACTTAGGTCATCGGCATCCGGAGGTCGGATGTATGTACCTTGGAAGTTGTCGCGGAAGGCGTCCTCCAAGTCCTCCCAGCTACCAATGGAGTTTTTAGGCAGGTTGTTCAACCAGTACCGAACTGGTCCATTGAGTTTTAGCAGGAGGTATTCGATGGCATGAAGATCATCGCCGCGGGCCATATGAATATGGAAAAGAAATTCCTCAATCCATACCGCGGGTCTGTTGTTCCATCATATTATTCGATATTTATGGGTTTAAACCCTTCTGGGCATTCGTGCTCCATTACTTCATCAGTGAAGCAGAGGGGGTGTGCGGCGCCTCTATATCGGGCCATGTCGTGACGTAGCTTAGGTGGAGTCCGTCTGAGGTTTTTGGCCCGGGCGTGATTATGCTTGTCACGTCTGGCTAGATAGCCGTCGTCGCGCGTCGGGGCACGCCCCCGCGATCCGTAGATCGATCTGGTCTGACCTGCTCTGCTGTCCAGGTCTTGCCGCAAGTCGTATGTATATCCCCTAGCTGTTATATCTCTACCTTTATGGCAAGGTAGTATGGGCTGGTGTTCAGCTTGAGTTGTCGTTTTGTCCCGGCCAGCAGGTGGTCGGTCAGCCGCATTACATGCTGATGGTGCGGGCTCGTGGGCCTCGTTGTCAAATTGGGGTAGCAGTTTACACTTCGGGTAACTTTTGGTTGGGCGCTCGAGGCCGTATTCCTCGGCTGCTAGGACATTAGTCCACCTATCGTTGAGCAGATTTTGATCAGCTTGAAGCTGCTGCTGCTTCTTTTTCAGGCTCCTTGCAGTGGAAATTAGTCGGCGCTTGGAGCGCTCCTGCTCGAGAGGTTCCTCAGGTACGATCAAGTCTTCGTCACCGAGGCTCACCTCGTCCTCGGAGAGTGGGAGATAATTACTCTCCTCCAAGTCTTCGTTTACAACCTGTTCGTCAGGGCTAACTTGCCCATCTTCCCAATCGGCCAGTTTGAAGTTGGCTCGACGGGGTCTTCTTTGTCTTCGGCATCGTCCGGAGTGTTATTGTCTCTTGTGCCGGTATTGCTGTCTTTTCCACGGCGTGATTTAGAGCGGTGCCGCTGACGTCGGCGCTTTGGCTGTGTCTCAGTATGTTTATCCTTGACTGGATCTTCTTTATCATTGCTGTTACCCTCTTTGGGTGTGTCCATGATGTATACGTCATATGAAGAGGTGGCCGCCCATCGTCCGGTAAACAGCGGGTTTTTGGCCTGCTCCTCTCCGGCATCGTCGTCCATACCGTCGATGTCTTCGGAGCCATAGTCGAGCATGTCAGTTAATTCGTTGACAGTGCCTATGAAGTGGGTGGTGGGTGGGACGTAAAATTTCCTGCTCTCTAGTCTGGGTTGGGCGTAGTTTGGACATTGCTCCTCTGTAATGACGAGGGATCGCGTCAAGTCCAGAGCCTCGCTTAAAGGCGAGGTTTGGCCAGGGAGAAGAAAATCCGTGGAGTACGGCAGGAAGGAAACTCCTTGGCTGAGCTCACACGATGCTGACTCCAAGGGTTCGAAGCCAGTGTCCCGAGAAGAGTCCGGCTCCATGACGGTTGCCAACGACACTACTTCCTCCGTCTCTCCCGTATTGGGCTTAGTGGCCGCAGATAGTCCGGCGGGCTCAATAATCCCGTCCTCGGACCTGGCGATGTGCTCCGGATCTAAGGCCAGAGCGGAGGTTGTGGTCGCGAACCCTTGGAAGATCAAGTCTCCTCAGATATCAGCGATATAATCCAGATTTCCAAAACTAATCTGGTGACCTGGGGCGTAGCTGTCGATCTGCTCTAGATGGCCAAGCGAGTTCGCCCGTAGTGCGGAGCCGCCGAATATGAAGAGCTGGCCGGGGAGGAAATCCTCCTGCAGGGCAGCATTGTTGTAGATGACTGATGGAGCCATCGAACCTTCTGATGACGTCACAGTGGAACTGTCAATGAAAGCACCAATGTCGATGTCAAAACCGGCGGATCTCGGGTAGGGGGTCCGAATTATGCGTCTAGGGTCGATGGTAACAGGAGACGGGGGACACGATGTTTACCCAAGTTTGGTCCCTCTTGATGGAGGTAATACCCTACTTCCTGCTTGATTGATCTTGATGATTATGAGGATTACAAGAGTTGATCTACCCCGAGATCGTAATGGCTAGACCCTAGAAGTCTAGCCTGTATGGTTGTGATTATGATCGCCTCTATAGACTAAACCCTCCGGTTTATATAGACACCGGAGGGGCCTAGGGTAGTACAGAGTCGGTTTACAAACGAAGGAATCTACATATCCGAACGCCAAGCTTGCCATCCACGGAAAGGAGAGTCCCATCCGGACACGGGAAGAAGTCTTCTGTCTTGTATCTTCATAGCCCATTAGTCCGGCCCATGTTACATAGTCCGGACGCCCGAGGACCCCTTAATCCAGGAATCCCTCATTTAGGAAGGTGACCTTGTTCTTCGTTGGATTCAGTCCACGAAGGGATCAACCAACTTGACACCAAAGTGGGAAGGCCCTTATTGAGTGGCACAAGTCACCAGACCTGGCGCAGTCTACGTAGGGACCAAAGATGGCACTCAGGTGTCTAACTCATGGAATATTTAGCATATTTGCAAGTTCTACCCGTGAGGTGCGGTTGCCGGGTATCCCGGCAACCTCTTTTCTACAAGTTTGCCAAAAGGGCATCTAATCCTTTGTACAAAGCTAGGCACAGACTCTGTGCATACTGAAATAAAGCTAAGTGTTTCACAACTCTTTGTCAAAGTACATATTTATCTGTATCTATGAGGTGTAAGGTTGTGTTACACTTTTGCCTTGCATGAGATGGTCAACAAACCATCAAGGTTTCCAGCCACCTCTCTTCTGTTCTTTTTTTTCTCAAAAGGACAGTAGGTTTCCTCGCGTGTAAATTTCCCGGGGGGAGTGGCGGTATGTGTTGGGGATATTCCCCATGACCAAGACATGACTCTAAGGATAACTCATATCTAGGGTCATCTCTGAGGATAAGTCATCACTGGGGTTATCTCTGAGATAACTCTTCTCTGGGGTCATCTATGAGGATAAGTCATCGTTGGGGTTATCTCTGAGATAAGTCATCTCTAGGGTCATCTCTGAGGATAAGTCATCTCCGGGGTTATCTATGAGGATAAGTCATCTATGGAGTTAAGTTCATTCAGCAAGATGAGCGGGACATAATGGCTGGGACATAAGGAGCCCGCGATGAGTCCCGGAGATGATTCCCGA
The DNA here is from genome assembly GCF_018294505.1 of Triticum aestivum. Classification (NCBI taxonomy): domain Eukaryota; kingdom Viridiplantae; phylum Streptophyta; class Magnoliopsida; order Poales; family Poaceae; genus Triticum; species Triticum aestivum. Next base: position 162,434,746 of record NC_057808.1, on the reverse strand, counting down.
AGATAAGTTGCTAGGATGATAAGCCGCCGGGAAGATAAGTCGCCAGGAAGATGAGTCGCCCTGAATGAGTACCAGAGATGAGTCCCGGAGATAAGAAGCCCGTGGTAAGAAGCCCACGGTAAGAAGCATGCGGTAAGAAGCCCGCGATAAGTCAAAATAGACTAGTCCTAATCTTACTAGGATTGTACATGGAAGCCTACCCCTTCAACTTATATAAGGAGGGGCAAGCCACCCCAAGAGGGACAAGTTTGATAGAGATAGACAAGTCTCGAGACAAACGTTTTGGTAGGTCTCGAGATAGATGTTTTGACAACTCTCAAGATAGAGGCAGTGAAATAGCGCCCTTGTAATCGAGACTATGATCATCAACAAAAATCAAGCAGGATGTAGGCATTTACCTCTATCGTGATGGGCCAAACTTGGGTAAAATATCGTGTCTCTCGATTCTGACCAACCCCGTTCAATCTACTACCTAGTTGCGATGGCATCACCACTAAGTCATGTCACAAGGACATCTATCGTGACAAAACCACGATAGTTGGCGCCCACCGTGGGGCTTACGCACATAGATGTTGTGTACTTGGAGGGAGCTCTCCCGTGGATCGAGAAAATTCGCAATCGTCCGGCTTAAGGAAAACCCAGCTCAAAATCCGGCTCAAGAAAAATATGGGTCAAGAAAAGTCCGGCTCAAGAGAAACCCGACTCAAGAAAAATCTAGGTCAAGAAGAATCTGGCTCAAAAAAATCTGGGCCAAGAAAAATCTGGCTGAAGAGAAAATACAGCTTAAGAAAACCTGGCTTAAGAAACCAGCTATAGAGAAATTCGGCTCAAGAAAAATCCGGCTCAAGAAAAGTCCACACTACTGCAGGATGCTGCTAACGCGGCACTATGATCAGAGACCCTTCGACGAAACTGTGTGTGATGCAATAATCGCAAACGGTGATGTAAAAAACCCGTACAAAAAGATGCAAAACGTTTGTGATGATGGAAGCATCAAACACGGTTCAGAATTTAGTTGCGTGTGCGATGAGGGGCATACGGTTCAGTTCAGTGAACTGTTTGTGATGAGGCAGAAGAACAGAAATGGGCAGCCAGATGAAGGTGTGTGTGATATACAGCATACGGTTCACTTGGATGAACTGTTTGTGATTAGGCAACACAAAAGAAATGGTCAGCCAGATCATGGTGTGTGCGATATACGACATACGGGTTACTCGAATGAAGTGTTTGCGTTGAGCCAAGAGAACATAAATGGTTCAATTTAACAAGATGTGTGTGTTCTGCGATGGGATTGCATACGTAACAAACACACACACAGATATATATATATATATATTTATATATATATATATTTATATATATATATGTACAAACTTATAAGGACATGGTTGCATAACCAAATTAAACATCCACTTACATAGGTGGCTACTACAACCATGCCATTTGCACACACCAAAGTAAACTATTACATGCATAATTACATAGGTGGCTACTACACACATGACATTTCCACACACCAAAGTAAACTATATATTACATGCATGATTAACTAGGATAAACGATCATCTGATCATCATCTACTTCTTGTGACGCTTGCTCTGGTTGTGGCTCGATCCGGCCTCGTCGATCTCCATAACAAGGTACTTCCTCATGTCAACGATCCGCATGTGCATCTCATAGCATGTGTACACACTGTTGGCCGCGAACCTGAGGTGAGGTTCATCGAGTTGTCGCATGCAGGCCCCGTGCCAGGATACGGGACGTGTTGTGTTGGCATCCCGCTTCATATTTTTGTAGTATGGGTCGATGATGGCCGAGGCGAGTTCAACCAGGGAGTCCTTCTTCGTGCTGCCCCAGACCCTGTAGTGCTCACGGATTTCAACAAGGTTCTGGCAGGCCAAGCCCGTAAACCTGAGCGCTTTCACATCGTCGGTGGTTTCCACCGTGGCGAACTTGTAGTTGGTGCTGTTGACAAACCTGGTGAAACGGACGCAAGGCTCTGTGGCCATGTAGTAGTGGTAGATGAGGACATGATGGTGCACACACAACTAGGCGAGGGCAACCTTCTGATCTATGTCGGGACGATCGACGGTGTACTGGAGGTCGATGCCGACCACCTTGGACTTGTCTCAAGCAACTACTCAAGGGTGTTGATGTAATCGTTCACCACGGCTAGGTCGATGGTGTACACCACCGAGAGATATGTCTCCCTCACGTGGGTCTCGACTTTATGCTTGCCGAACTCCATTGGAGCGCCGCTAGACATCCCCTCTCTATGTGTCGCCGTGGGTGTGCTTGTTTTGTTTTGGGGTGCGATCGAAAGGTTGAAGAGACTAAGGTTATAATGGCCACGGGAATTAAAGGGGAAGCCAGGCGGCTAGGAATATCGGCACACCCCGATGGGAGTTCTAATTTTCAGCGCGTAACTCCATCGTGCCGCACGTAACTGCATCACGTGGCAACGCGCGCGGCGCAACCGCATGTGTATGGGGCCCCCGACGTGATCGTGGGCACGTGTAACGCCCACAATGCGGCTATATCTCCCACGTGTCGAGGCATGACTTAGAGGCATAACCGCATTGTGGTTTTCTTGCAAGAAGGGTCATCTTCACATAATCCCATGTAATGAACAAGAATGGGATAACGAGAGTTGGCTTACAATCGCCACTTCACACAATACATAAATTAATTCATACATCATCCAAAATCCACACATAGACCGACTACGGTCAAAATCCAAAAGAAAATAAGATAACCCCAAATGCTAGATCCCCGATCGTCCCAACTGGGCTCCACTACTGATCATCAGGAAAAGAAACATAATAACGACCATGTTCCTCGTCGAACTCCCACTTGAGCTCGGTTGCGTCATCTGCACTGGCATCCTCGGCACCTACAACTGTTTTGGTAGAATCTGTGAGTCACGAGGACTCAGCAATCTCACACCCGCGAGATCAAGACTATTTAAGCTTATAGGAAAGGATGGTGTAATGAGGTGGAGCTGCAGCAGGCACTAAGCATATATGGTGGCTAACATACGCAAATGAGAGCGAGAAGAGAAGCAACGCAACGGTCATCAACTATTAATGACCAAGAAGTGATCCTGAACTCCTACTTACGTTCATGCATAGCTCAAACCGTGTTCACTTCCCGGACTCCGCCGAGAAGAGACCATCACGGCTACACACGCAGTTGATGTATTTTAATTAAGGTCAAGTGTCAAGTTCTCTACAACCGGACATTAACAAATTCCCATCTGCCTCATAACCGCGGGCACGGCTTTCGAAAGATAATACCCTGCAGGGGTGTCCTAACTTAGCCCATTATAAGCTCTCACGGTCAACGAAGGATAAACCTTCTCCCGGAAAGACCCGATCAGTCTCGGAATCCCGGTTTACAAGACATTTCGACAATGGTAAAACAAGACCAGCAAAGCCGCCCGATGTGCCGACAAATCCCGATAGGAGCTGCACATATCTCGTTCTCAGGGCACACCGGATGAGCCAGACGTCGGGCTGGCATAGACCCTGGTTGCCCAGGGGGCGCCGGACATCGCTCGGTTTGGGCCAGCACTCGAAGGAGCACTGGTCCGGGGGTTTAAATAAAGATGACCCTCGGGCTCGCGAAAACCCGGGGGAAAAAGGCTTAGGTGGCAAATCGTAAAACCAAGGTTGGGCCTTGCTGGAGGAGTTTTATTCAAGGCGAACTGTCAAGGGGGTCCCATAAATCACCTAACCGCGTAAGGAACGCAAACTCAAGGAATATAATACCGGTATGACGGAAACTAGGGCGGCAAGAGTGGAACAAAACACCAGGCATAAGGCCGAGCCTTCCACCCTTTACCAAATATATAGATGCATTAATTAAATAAGAGATTATCCAAAATATCCATGTTCCAACATGGAACCAACTTCAACTTCACCTGCAACTAGCAACGCTATAAGAAGGGCTGAGCAAAAGCGGTAACTTAGCCAAACAACGGTTTGCTAGGAAAGGATGGTTAGAGGCTTGACATGGCAATATGGGAGGCATGATATAGCAAGTGGTAGGTAGCGCAGCATGGCAATAGAACGAACAACTAGCAAAGCAAAGATAGAAGTGATTTCGAGGGTATGGTTATCTTGCCTGCAAGGTTCTCAGAGTTGTCGAAAGCTTGATCCTCGTAAGCGTACACAACAGGTTCCTCATTCACGAACTCGTCTCCCGGCTCTACCCAAAACAAGAACACAAGCAACGGAACCACAATCAATCACGATAAATGCACAAGCAACATGATGCAAAACATGTATGATATGCGAGATATGGTATGCGATGCATATGCATGCTCCGGAAGAAAAATGATGAACAAGGCAGTAACTTGGCAAACCAAGCATGCCATTGGAAAGATGAGATGATTTCGGTTGAAATCAATATAAAGATCACCGGAAACGGATGCACGGTTTGCAAATGGCAAGCAAAACAAGAATGACACGAATCTGCGATTAACAGCATGATAGCACTTAGAATACATCAAGAAACTATGCTACAGCACTCCAACATAGCAACAAAGCATATGGCAGTAATCTACAGGAGATGCTTGACAAAAGATGAACACTGAGCTATGGCTAGATCAGAACATAACAGGCTGAAACAAACATGGCAGAAGTGCAAAAGATATCAGGTTCCCAGACTTGGTGAAATTACCGGACATGGCATAAACAGCATCAGGTAGCACTGTTCAGAGCAAGAAAACAACATGCAGAAGATAAGATGGAAACCATGTAAACATAGCAAGTTTCGTTAACAGGTTTCAGACTTAGCAGAAAACAGAGCATGGCAGAAACAGTAATATGAAGGCATCTTGGTGAGCTTGATTCACTCACCACAAAGCAACGCATGACAAAACAAGCATACCTACAGAAAGAAGGCATGTTTATGAAGCTATCCAGGGCAAGATCAAGTACATAGCATGAAAGGATCAACTACAACAAGCTTGGCAAATTTGAATATCATGTAAACAATCTGACAGGAACATTTTATAGGAAAATCAGAGCAAGATTAAGACATGCTAGGGCACTCCATAATTGCAAACAAGGGCATGGATGGATATAGCACAACTCTATCTACAAAACATCCTTACTTAACATCACTAAAAGGAGCACGGATCTCTCTGTAGCCACATGGATACATAGCAACAAAATAACAGCAGTCACAGACTTAGCAAAATTACTAAGTCCCTGAAATCAGAAACATCACGAAGCCTAGTTTGCATGCTTGTGCTAGTCACCACAGAGATCAAAAAAATACATGGCATATACCTCTGTAAAGATGGCATGAATACATCAAAACACATGTAGAGCTCATGCCCATAAGATGCACAGAGTAAATGCAACAAAAGTAACAAAACCCTAAGATCTGATAAGTAACAGCAGTTAACAGCATATTGCACTCTTGCACCAGCGATTTGGGCATCAAGATGGACTCAAATGAACATGGCATAATGGAACAAAATGAAGAGCATCTCGTAACGAACATTTCAATATATTACACGCACGAAACGGAGCTATATGCAGAGAGTTATGATGCGATGAACATGAGCATGTATTGTAAAAATCTCGGGAGTTGGAATATTTTCGGGGGGAGGAGAAGTCAAACTCCAGAGATCTGGATCGGGCCGAGCTCGAGCTCGCCGGGGCGGCTCGCCGGAGCAGAGGCTGTGGCCGGCGTTCGGGCGGAGAGGAGGGAGAGTGCGAGGAGGAGCGGCCGGAGAGAGGCGCGGTCGGGGAGGCAGCGCCGGCGGGCGGCGGCTGTCGACGACGGCGGCCGAGGGCGGCGAGGCGGGGCGACGAGGCGGCGGGGTG